>NC_040088.1:2852500-2865000 GCF_003369695.1 Bos indicus x Bos taurus
AAAAACACGGGAAGGCTGTGCCTTGAGCTCTAACGAATCCTGGACACCCCCCAGCCTGCGTCAGTGTCTCCTGAGAAAACCTTTCAAAGTCAGAGGGCTGGGAAGAGACCTCAAGAGATCAAAAAGTCCTGAAAAACAAGGGTTCTCAGAAACTCAAACTCACCAAATATTAAAAATGGAAAGAGCTGGAGCCATTGCTTGCCTCCTATCTTTTCTTATCCCAGTAAAATGACTTCCATTATTTTCGTTTTTTCCTCTACATCCCACAAGCTAGCCCTGTAAACCCGTGTTCATTCTTTCTCTATTGCCTTCATGAGCTTTGTTTCACCTTAATACTGTCTGTGTTATTATTTACTTAATTTTTTTCAAAATTAATTTCCAATAGATTCATTGTTTTTTCTTTCCCTTGGATTCAGCAATGATACCCATGAAATCACAACTTTAATGTACTTTTCTCTTTGAATACCCAGCAAATTAAAACCATAACTATTAAAAAATGCACACTTCCAATACCTAAAATTATCTTGTATGCAACTGTCTTATGCATATAACAAGCTGGGAATTAAAGTTCTACATCAGGGGTCAGCAAATTTTGCTGTAAAAGGCCGAACAGTAAATATTTTTGGCTTTGCAGGCCAAGAGACAAAATCAGGAATCCAGTGGAGGTACTTATACAACATGAAAGGAAGTGGATTTTCACATCCTCCTCAAAAAACTTTTAGAAATGCAAAAGCCATAGATCCCCAAGTCATAAAAAAAAAAAAGAAAAACAGGAGATAGGCTGAATTTGGCTCATGGGCCATAATGTGTCAATCCCTAGTAAAGAATCCACCTAACAATCCAGGAGGTGCAGGAGACGTGGGTGAGACGTGGGTTTGATCCCTGGTTCAGAAGGATCCCTGAGAGGAGGAAGTGGCAACCCACTCTAATATTCTTGACTGGAAAAATCCTATGGACAGAGGAGCCTGGCGGGCTACAGTCCATGGGTTGCAAAGAGGTGGACATGACTGAGCAACTGAGCATGCACGCATGGCTCAAAATCATGTATCTGATATTTGTTTGAACCTTCTTTGAAATTTCTATAACATCATTACTGTTGTTGCTGTTTAGTTGCTAAGTCATGTCTGACTCTTCTGCGACCCCAGGGACTATAGTCTTCCAGGCTCCTCTGTCCATGGGATTCTCCAGACAAGAATACTGGAGTGGGTTGTCATGCCCTCCTCCAGGGGATCTTCCCGACTCGGGACTGAACCCACGTCTCCTGCGTTTGTAGGCAGATTCTTTGCCACTGAGCCACCAGGGAAGTCCTTATAACATCGAGTGGGACATAAAAGGACTCACAGGACGATTGTGAGAGTGACGTTAGCTGAAGGTAAGCGCTTAACACACCACCTGGCATAAGCAGTTAATAAATATTAGCTGTGTTTTCATCTTTGTCATTGTCATCTTCTTCTCTCTCTTGATCAGGCTAGCTAGCCACTGAGTCCTTTCCCTGGCTCACTCGAAGCACTCAGTATATGACGGATAGTTATTAATTCAACTGGTTGAAGCAGTACTTCCCAACCTTCTGTGCAGATCAAACTCAACTGCAGATTTCTTTCTTTTTTTACGAACATGGCTGAGTCACCTCCCGAAATCCTGACTCTAAAATTCACTCAAGGAACAAGCCGAGCACACCTGTTTTTGTTTTTGAGAATTCTGGAGCAATTTTGATGAGTCAAAACAGAAACCTGTGACTTAGTGCCTAATCTAGAGCGCAGGGTCAGGAGTTTCAATCCCCAGGTGGGCCCACTGCTTCTGCTCTGTCTTAAGGTCACAAACAACTCAGCTAGTGCTCAGGGCCTTTGCTAGTAGTAAGGTCCATCTGTCAATCAACAACGAATGTTTATTGAACACCTAAGACGTGCCAGTCCTTGAGATAAGTGCTAGGGACACAGCGGTGAAGGAGAAGAGAGCCTAGAACACGACAGTCCTAATTCCTCACCTTCCATCCCATGCCATGCTAGATTCTTCTTCTTAGCCCTTTAAGCATCTTCAGTGTATATTGGCTCTGCCCCCGAGAGCCTGATACCTTTTGTTGACTGCCATTCACACAGCCTAAAAGGTGCTTAGCACACAGTAGATCTGTTCAACAAAGCTCTGTTCTAGCGGGGTAAACAGGGAACTCTGGAGCTGCACCCCAGGCTGACGGCCAGCGCAGGGCAGAGCATGTCCCCAGCCTCCTTGGTGTCAGAGTTGAGAGTGAAGCATGTTTTCTGGTTCTGCAACCTCTCTGCTCTTTAATCTGAAATCATTGCCTTAAGCCTCAGTTTACTCCTTTATCAAATTCCTAAAATGTTGTGAGTATTAAATAGAATAATGCTTAATGTGGGGAGAATGTTTAATGAGTAGTAGCTCTGTTGTGTTGATTTTCTCATCACCTGGAATTGAATAAACAAGAGATGGTTCTAGAAATTTTCTGACTATCCTTACGGAGATCAGCTGAGGGAAGTCTTTAATGATATGCCTCTTAGCAGCAGCCGTTCTCACTCTATGCTAGCCTGATGGGAAGCATCTGTTTGTTGGACAAATACTTCTTGAGCCTCTACTATGACCGGACACAACGCTGTGGTCTTGGGACATGGGGAAGGTGATGAGACCACTCGTGACTCCTGCCCTCATGGAACTTCCCGTTTGTGGGGAGGGGGCATGGAGGGAGACGGATGGGCCTCGGCTAAACCAAGGATCCTAAAGTGCCAGCGCTGAAATGGGCAAAGCAGTGGCATTCACGGTGCTCTCCAGCTAATGCTGGGGAGGAAGGGTGGGACTGGCACAGTCTTAGAAATCAAGGTAGGCCTGCGACAAGGAAATGTATGTTTATATTATATATACATGCACACATACAGAACATCTTTGAGATGAGCTAATAGCCACAGAAATCTTAGAAACGTGAAATCATCTCAAATCTGATCATTAAAGGATTAGGGACTGGGATGCTTTGCTGTTGGAGTGGTGGTAAAGAATCCACCCGCCAGTGCAGGAGACGCAGGAGACGTGGGTTTGACCCCTGGGTTGGGAAGATCCCCTGGAGGAGGGCCTGGGAACCCACCCCAGTACTCTTGCCTGGAAACTTCGATGGACACAGGAACCCGGCGGCCTGCAGTCCATGGGGCCGCAAAGAGCTGGACGCAACAGCACGCTCGCACACACATGCTTTTGCTACTTCTGCCCAGGCCTGAGCCTCCCCAGGCTGCTCGGGCTGAGGCCACTTGGGACTAGACGTCCGAGGACCGCCTGTCCACGGGGGACTGAAACTGTGGGAGTTGTGATTGTCCCCAGAGGTGGTCAGTAAGAAGCTAGTGAGCAGGCAGTGTTGAACCCATACAGGAGAGAGGGGCCCACGGGCTGGGGCAGATGAAGCTGGGGAGCGAGACCCCCTGAGGCGACGTCCGGGAGGAGGGAAGAAAGCAGATGCCTGCTCGATGCCTCCTCTCTCCCAGGTCTACTAATTGTCTTCCAAAGACAATCCAGGTGACAAATACGGGCCCAAGAAACACTGCCCTTGTAAGCAATCCCAGCTGCTCCGACAAATGTCCCCAAACAAAGGTTGCACGCCTCCCCACGAGCCCATGCTTGAAGCTCAATTTAATTGCTCACCTCTGCAGCTTTAAATCAAAGGTGGCTCCTATTAAGTATAATTACCTTTGCCAGCAGCTTGTATAACACAGTGAGTGAGGGGCTACTAACCAGGAATGGCTCCTACAGAGCATTATATATGCCTTGGACTAAATCAGCAGGCCCCACGGCTTCAGATGCACATATAATTCAGCCAGGAGCAAATGCTTTCTGCAGCTAGAGAGCCGCACACCCGCATAAACAAGGCGTTCCTTCACATATGGCAGCAGCCTGGAGTCGCCACTCTGCAGAAGAATAAACTAGGAAGGTTTCTCTGAGCCTCGACCGTACAAGACGCATGGCTCTGGCAGTTTTTCTGCAAGAAGGCAAATTGCCATCCAACCGGTTAGTCTCTGAATGAGTCCCAGATCCAATGCAAGAAATCAGACAAACTCCAACTCCCTCAGCGGAACGCCCATTTCGTACCACCTTTCTCAGCCCTGGAAAGCGGGGAAGTCACACTCCTCCCAGCTGGCTTTGACACAGTCATTTCTCTCCCACTCAACCTCACCACATCTCTCATTCTTGACATACAAAAACATTTTTTTAAATCACGAGCATCTTTATCATTTCAGGCTCGTCAGTTCGCATTTTGCCTAATTAATAAATAAATCAAGCCCTGAAAGGAAATGAAAGTGGAGACGGACTTTTGGACCCAACCAAAGAAGCCGCAGAGAGCTAGACGGAGAATGTGCTGCTTTCGAGTCCTCCAGGCTTCTTCCAGGGGTCACATTTCACCTCCGTTTCTACCATATAGAAGCCTTTTTATTAAACTAGGCGCCCAGAAGCACAAATGAACACCTCAAAAAAATAGACCTCTCTCTCCAAAGATGTTATACACTGCTATTCTAGTAGTCCTCAAACTGTTGGCTCGCCCCTCTACAAACGCCACGTTAACTAGCATTTACCGAGCGCTTGCTATGTACCAAGCATGCGTGAAGCACACCACACACATGGGTGTGATCCACGTGGCAGCCCACGCAGTATTAGCGGAAGTGTTTCTTTCAAAATGAAGAGACTAATGTTTATAATAAACATTACTTTATTAACAAAGAGAAAATTTGTTATTAATAAATGTTAGATTATTAATAAACAAATAACTTGCCTAAGATCAGACAGAAAGTAAGGGCCTGGCCTCAGTCTGTCATATCGTGAGGTCAGGTACGTGTGAAGCATCTGGGACAGGGCCTGGCAGGGAGTGGACTCTCAGGACACGCAACAAGTCATTATTGACACACACCGGTCATTATTGTTTCAGGGAACAAAACAGAGAAAAGGTTGATTCTATCCAGGGTTACAGCGAGCAGTGATCAGAGTGGCCAACTTGAGGCAAATCTGGAAACCTTCACAGCAAGTCATTACTCGTAAGAGCTGAGCAGGGGCTAGTGTGTGCAGGAAAGGAGGGACCTGGGCTCAGGAAGGATTAGTCAGAAAAGAAATCAGGGAACCAGCGCTTGTGGAAATGTTCAGGGCTTCCTGGGATAAACGAGGCCCAGAAAACTAACAAACACAGAAACAGAAATGGACTTGAGTTCATCCATTTATCCCTCCCTCCCTCCCTCCCTCCATCCACCCGTCCATCCAGCAATTCTAGGTACCCCATCTCTGACCTCTTAAGATGGGGGCCTTATCTCATTCACCTCTGTAGCCCTGGCACACAGCACGGGGTCTTGAGAATAATGGAAACTATTAAATATCAGTTGAAAGAATCAAAGGATGGCTCTCAATAGATCCGCTCCTTTCAGGGAACTCACCGTCCATGAATCAGTTCGATCTTTCCAAGCCCCCTCCCTTCCATGCCTCCTTCGTATTATTCCTGGAATGAGATTTTTACCCTGGAAGATCTACACCACAGCATGAGTGTTGGCTCAGCACAGTTTAAAGCTCAAGCCCTCGCCCCACAAATTTTTCTTTGCTCCTCTGGAAGTCAAGCCTCCTCTTTTTGCCATTTGCTTCTCCCACTGAAAATTAAAACATCTCAGCCTCACAGATTGGTTTGCTGAGTGCATTATTTGTTACAGCTCTTGTTTTCATGATGCAAAAACAATAGGAAGCCCTTCCTGTCACTTTGATTTTTTTTTTAATTTCTTTAATAAAATTGTAAGTTTCCATTGCTACTGTTTTATTTGCGGGGAGGACTCCCCATTAACTTATCCAATTCCTTCCCTCCACTGCAGGAGAGCAGTTTGAAGTATGTGCCTCAGAATTCAAACTGGAGTTACAAACCAGTATTCTTGTTTATTTGTCAGAGTGCAGTGGCAGATTCAGAAGTTAAACCAAAGCACAAAACTCTTCTTGTGGAGTGGGTGCTCAGGGGACTGCGGTCTAAAATGAAAATCAGATCATTGCTCAAAAAGAGGGGGGGAAAACCCTCACACAGTGCATTGTAACACATTTGAAAACATCTCCATGTTCCTTAAATGTTCTGCTGAGTGCTAACAGGTCAGTCCACAGGAAATGCAAGAATACGTTATATTTTAATCAGGGCGCATAAAACACTGTCTCGAATGTTATGTTGCCCGGGGGAATGCAGTGAGCAGGGAACACTTACAAACTCCAGGTCAGTCTCCCCATTACATCACTCTGAAAAAAGGAAATTTATGAGGTTAAATTATATGGATGTTATATATTGGAACTGTTAGCCCATTCCCAAATGAGAATGTTGGCTCAAATAGCCAGATTCCCTGAGAGAAATTTCTTAAGGCCTTCCATTATGGATGTTTTTATGGTAAATTTCCACAAAAAAGTAAAGACTTATTCATTCTTCGAAGATAGTGAAATGAATAAAAAGAAAGATGTCTAACCAAAAAAACAAAGTCCAAATTCCAATAGAGAGGGCACCTAAAAGACTTACGTGTATTATTTTTCTCCAGAGATAATAATACGGGAGTTATTTTGTGGAACTTACTCATGATTTATTTGATCTATTTCTCATCTAAGTGATTGGAAACACAGATGTTGACGCTATAACTTTGCTTCCAGTAAATAATTCCTCAAAGGACTCACATTTGTTTAACCTTAGTCACAAGATGATAAAAGTTATTAAACATTTATGGAAGCAGCAACACAATTTTGTTGGTTTATGTCTTTGGCAAGTTTAGAAACTCACATCCCCAACTTTTCCACCTCCCCTTCACCTCTCTAAAAGAAAAATATCTTTGAGGAAGTTACTGTACCTGAATTATGAAGTCCCCCCTCCCCCTAATTCCTCCATTTGCGGCTGCAGTCTGACAGTAACAGGAGGGCTGCCGTGCTGATCTCAAAGAACAATAATTAAACCAAGGGGACAGCAGACAAGGTGTCCTACGGGGCCGCCAGAGGAAGAATAAAAACCTCACTGGGGAACTGTTTTCTTAGGACGGCGAGCCTGCTTCTGAGATAAGCAAACACTCACACGTGTGATGTGCGTGCATGCATTCGTTCACTCAACAGCGTTCCCGAGAACCTGCTCCATTCAGTCCTGTGCACATACATAACCTGGGCATCTGAATATCCCCTCGACGCCAGGAATCTCGAGCAAGGTTTTCCATCCATCCGCTCACTCACTCATTCAACAAAACACCTACTGTGCTTCAGCTGCAGCCCATGAAATTGTCCTGCGATTTGAGAGATTTGTCAGTTCCTCACATGACATAACGTAGACACAGAGAGAGAAACCACAGCCTACAGAGCCTTCTCCCTGGTGTTATCTGTCACCTACACCTTTCCTATTGAGAGCTGACTTCCTGTGCAGGGAGCGCCCAGGGTAACTATGGCTCTGTTTTCCTCTCACCTTGAGCTCTAACCCAGGGGGGCGGGGGCACTGCAGCACAGGCTACCCTGGGGAAATACACCATGACACCGACCTCATGTTCACAGGGAAAATCCTGAAGAGCTTTGTGGTGATTACATTAGCTGCTTAGCCTTAGCATGAATATATGCATGGATACATGGGCTTATTCTGGGCTTTTCTGGTGGCTCGGTGATAAAGAATCCGCCTGCCAATGGAGGAGACGTGGGTTCGACCCCTGGGTGGGGAAGATCCCCTGGAGAAGGAAATAGCAACCCACTCCCCTACTCCAGTATTCTTGCCTGGGAAATCTCATGGGCAGAGGAGCCTGACGGGCTACAGTCCATGGGGTCACAAGAGTCAGACATGACTCAGGACGACAACATATGCGTAGACTATGTCCCCAACAGACACAAAATTCACAGATAATAAGGATGTCTTACTCTTGCCCCACACTAATACCCACAACATACGTAATCCAGATGTGCATGAAACGTACATCCACAACACGCATCATGTCCACAAATTTACAGCTCAGACTCACAATAAAACAGATCCTCAGAGCGTACACACAAGGAGCAGTGTTCTAAGGATGATGCTGTTCTTGGCTGCGAAAAGCTTCTGGTACCACACAGACCTTCCAAATCCTGCCTCATTAATACATCTGTCCCCAGGACCGCCCAGTATGCCTCAGTTTGTGCTCGCTAAAGTGCTTACACGACAGTGCAACTGTTTGACATGTGAAACTGCAGGGCTGACTACTGTCAATAATTCAACTTGTAACGGGGACAAACAGAAGGTCCCACGCATGCGTGTTCAGTGCCTCGTGGAGCTTCAGCACTGGTAAGCCAAGAGCCGTCCAGCTAGGAAGCTTCATCATTATAAACTCTGAGGACAAAGGCAATTCCTTTTAGGCTATTCATGCTTTTTTTCCCCCTCAACTTCTCTCCAGACCCTACCCCACCCCACTTCAAAGAGGCAAAAGACTGTTTTCTTGACATTCTAGGATTCAAGCCATGTCGATGGCTGTCTCGTTCATTATTAAGATTATTGACTTGCTTTATGTTCAGTTTACTTACTTTAAGCAGACATTTAGCAAACACCTACTAGATGCAAATTAGCTAGCTAAATTTTTGGTTAGAGAATATATACTTCGGTAAAGACACCAAGAATGAAGTATTAGCTGTTTAAATGACGTTTGTTTTTCTCAACTGATTATCTTTCTAAATGCAGTAAAATTCTCACAACTGTTAGTCTCTTCGTAAATTAGTTGTGACAATGGTAAAAATTCCCGAGAACATTCATTACTGGGTTGTGTGTAATAGTGAAAACTTTAAAATATGCTCAATGTCTATTAACAAAGGAATGATAAATTGGTACAATTGTACATGCTTATGGTGCAATATTATAAAGCATTTTAAAAAAGAATGAGTTATATCGATTTTCTTAAATCTATAATCTCTTTCTCTCTTTTTTTCCTACCTCCATACTTGCATACTTGGCTAGAGACTCAAACATAAAGTAAAAAAAAAAAAAATTTAAATATAGTGTGAAACTACCTATACATCTCAATAAATCTGAAAGAAAAAATTTATTTTTAATTGAGAAATAAAAAATTTTAATTAAAAGAAAACTTGTAGCTAATAAATTAAATCATATTAAAAATGAAAACAAACAAAACATTGTAAACATATTAAAAAAAAGAAAAATGCACCTCCCTACGTATATGTACAGGTGATAACTGATACTATAAGAAACAGAAGATGTCACACCAAACTCTTCATGGCGCAGAGGGGAAAGTAATAATAGCTGAAAAACACCTGTTATGCACCAAGCACTGTTCTAAGTACTTATAATAATAAGTGCCAACTTTTTAAACCTCATAATAGTGAAGTAAGCACCTCCTTATACTCATTTTACAGGACTGAGGTGCAGAGATTTTAAGTTTGCTTTTCCAAGGGAACAACTTTATTTGTACAGTTTAATTCCTTCATATCTGAAATTTACTAAGTGAAATAAGCTCAGGTTATTGACAGTCCTCTCCTCTATTCCAACTGATTGATTATTCCCATCCAGTATTCATAAAGATTTACCTTAAAGACAATAAAATAGGATGATAATTTCATTCCATTTCTCATTAAAATAACTTGAAATCAAATGGCAAGGCAGTTTGCCAAACTTTATATTTTTACAAAGATTTGTTCCAAAATGTCATCCATATTAAAAAATAAAAAAAGAAACCACCATTAACTAAAAACAATCATTGATATTTTTTCAAGAATGATCCCCTCATGATTTCTGCTGTAAGCAACATTTTTCCCTCTGAGACCTGATCCCTAGAATTTAATGACCATCTTCCCCCCGCCCCCCACATTATTCAGAGTACTCATTTAAATGTCACCTATAATTAAATACTTACAAGTAAGAAACACCTTTAGAGACCCTGACCATAAATATTACGAGGGACTCTAAAGGGAAATCTGTGAGGGTAGCTTTTCGTTTGCTAAAATGAATAACGCGGTCGCGTCACTGCATGTGTTCTGCATTTTTGATGGCCAGGAAGAGTCATGGAGCCTACAAGAGATTTATGGGGAACAGATGAGCAGCGTCTGACTCCAGGAACATCCTCAAGGATGCTGCAGGAAGTGGGTGAGCACGGCTCCCAACTGAGCCACCCCAGATGGGCTGAGCTGGGGATGGCCACGGTTTCTCTTTTTTTAACTTCTGTTTAATAAAACAGAAACGGACTTAGGAAAATGCTGCTGTGTAAAGCTCAAGAGGTTCTAGACTTTGTTTTTGTCTTTTAATCTTCGTAGGCTCAACTTTTGAAAATGGTGTTTAGGTGTTTAGGTAAGGATGATTCTTTCTCTCTCTGTGTGTCATCTCTTTCTTTCCCCACAATTGACAGACTTCGGTCTTGAGGAACCCCTCGATTTTGGCTCATGCCCTTGGTCTGAACGTAGGTATGCTAGACTACGAATGTTTATGTAGCTGACTCTTTGCTATTAAGCATTAAATACTGTGAGAAGTAACAAATCATCGTGCCTGAGCACTTGGGTTCTGATTGGCAGACCCGGGTTTCAGCATCTTATTTAAAAGCTTCTGTTATCTTCAAGTTACTTGAAATTTCCAGAACTTCATTTCCTTGTCTATTCAATGGGCCAAAAATAATAATATCCAGCTCTCGGGATGTTGTGTGGAGAGACCTTTATGGAAACGACTTGTATGTAGTCGATGCCAGGTAAATAGTAACCACTTGGTGTAGATTTTTGGTTTGTGCTATCCAAGTCAGTAAAGAGTGGGCATTATATGATGACGACCATGGGCTTCCCTGGTGGCTCCGTTGGTCAAGAATCTGCCTGCAATGCGAGAGACCCAGGTTCGATCCCTGGGTCAGGAAGAGCCCTTGGAGAAGGAAACAGCAACCCATGCCAGTATTCTTGCCTGGGAAATCTCATGGACAGAGGAGCCTGGTGAGCTACAATCCATGGGGTTGCAAAGAGTCAGACATGACTTAGCGACCAGACCAAACCAAACCATGACTTAGCGACTAAACCAAACCGAGATAGATGGATAGATAGATATGTATAAGCGTTTTCTTCATCATTGCTGCCATCATCATTTTTTTTCACAATCACAGGCACAGATGCTAGATAGAAGGGGATTGGAAGTCTGATTACTGGGAAGAATCAGGAAAGAACAGAGAGGAAATGGATCAAGGAAAAAAAAGAAGTACTGCTGAAGAGGGGATGAGCATATATGAAGATAACAAGTTTCAAAGAATAAAGCGAGGTTTTCTGTCCTTTCTGCCAAGAGTTCCCAACATTTCAGACAGTATAATAAATAAAGAACTGGGTCTAGGAGGTTCCTTTTGTTTCTTTCTTGTCTTTTGACTTGGTACCAGGGTGTCAGCCAGTTCCCAAGCAGAGGGAGTCCTTGCTATATATTCTGTTGGACTGACTGACTTTCTCCTTCTTGACTGAGGAGTTCTCTGGACTCTGATGTTTTGTGTTGTGACCAGATAGACCAGTACATAAATGGGCATGTTTCCCTGTTGAAATACATTCGGGGACATTGTCCTCACCATTTCTAAAAGTACAGGCCATTGTCAAGAGAAAGGGAGAGTGAAAAAGAGAGACTACTTATATTTTTTCCATGACTAAAAGCCAAAAGTGAAAATGGACCCTAGAAATAATTTTTGTGTCTAAATGCTTTGGCATTTGCAATTGAGAGAGAGAGTGAAGACAAAGGAGAACAAGTATGAGAAGGGGACAGCCCTTAGATATTTCCCCTATATCCTGTAGTTCAGAGCCTTAGTGGGTGCCTAAAATTGATTCATGGGCCTCAACTCCACCCTATGGACTCAGAACCACTAGGCTCTGGTCTGGGAATCTGTAGGTTTGCATTTTAACATGTTTTCCAAGTGAGGAGATACTAAATAAAAGCTGAAGACCACTGCTCTATTCCAGATGCAAAACCAGAACATTATTCCCTGTGCTTCCATACTTGCAAAGTTTCCCGGGCCAGCAAACACTTTCCAGAGCTTTTCTCTGATATCCTGGGAGGGGAAGTTCCTTCTGATTTTTAAAGTTTTTGAAGTGCTCATGAAAGCCTGTTTTCCGGGCGTTTCTCTGACCTGAGTGTGACTTGGCAACTGCAGCTCGCAGCTGGCTCGTGAATCCCCGCCCTGCTCAGGCTCTGGGCGTCCGTGGCGTCCTCAGGGTCAGTCATTCTGCCCCATCCTCATGGTCTGTGTAATACCCTCCCCCAGCCACTGCTTTCTCTATAATTCCCTCTTTTATTTACTGAAATAATTTTATCTAAAAATGAAAACTTATGTCAGTACAGTCAGTGGAAAGTCAGTCACATTTGCCATAAGTGATGGTAATCGGACAATGAAAAATCCAAGTGTTAATATTTTATTATTCACTGTTGCTCATGATAGTCTTTGAATTTGTGGGATAAACCAATTGGAGAGAAGTGTTTAAGGCAGGCTAACACCAAGGGAGACTTTCTTCTTGATTAAATCAGAGGGTTTGAACCAGTATTGAACAACTGATACTGTTTTCACTTCTTG